>NC_040011.1:18298963-18322920 GCF_000972845.2 Larimichthys crocea | reverse complement strand
TATATGTCCTGTTGTGTTACAACAATGCAGCTAAAGTACAAGAATATATGACTATTTAAATCAATTACAATTACAATATATTTAATGGCATCTTCACCACTGTTGTGTTATAGACATAATTTATTAACTCAAGATTTAAGGGTGGGGGATGAACAGCCAATCATAATTGCATCACTTTAGGCAGGCATATAATAAACATTTGTATTCTGTACATAACCACTGTTGTGTGTTTTTGCTTGTTTCTCTGGTGCCTGTGCTGTTGATGCTAGCCTTCTGTAATTGCAACCCATTTCTATAGGGAACTCTGCGCAAACATGGGACTATTTTTCTAACATGGGGGATCTAAATATTGTAGATACTGTAGGCTTGACTCCCTATCCATGACAAAAATTCACTGCTTATGCACAGCATCTTTTCTGTCTGAACAGTCTGTGTAGCTTGCATAAATACTCAATAAAAGTACTCATAATACACCATATTATATAAGTGATATTACATTATTATGTTTTACTGTATCTTAATTTACATATGTTTTATATGTAAAATCTGTACTGTTTAATATGGAGTTGTTGTGGAGAGGTATTAAGTAATATAAAGTAGAAATACTACAGTACTAATACCTCAAATGTATTCTTAGTTAATTGTTAATTGTTCATAAGTGTGTCTCTGATGTGCACATCACTCTGATGACTACTTGTTTTCACATTATTAACAGTTTCCCAGCTTCACCTCTAAGTGTCGCCAAAGGATAGCTGTAGAAACGTGCGTACGACAGCTATGAAGTTGGCGTGGGGCACGCACATTTCTATGATCATTTCACGTTTGATACATCTGAACGTGAGCGTGGAAAAGGACGTACGCCACTTTTTTTGTGCGTACGCAAGCTTTGTACATGAGGCCCCTGCTTCGGACTAGTTCGTTTCAAACAAAAGACAGAAGTCACCCGAGAGCAGAAACACCGGAAGCTGCTCCACCGGTGGACAACGTTGCTGAGAGAATTGTCTACGGTTGGTTTCAAACCTCCAGTGATATAAGAGCAAACTCAAAGCATTGATATGAATGATAATGACAAACTCACTGTTCAGGGCGTAGTGCATCCCTCCGATCCCACTGTAGAGCTCGAGCACGCGCAGCTTCTCCATGTTGTCAGGCGTGAGGCGTGCTTCTCGGTATTTTACAGAGTTTGACAAACACTGAAATTGTACATTAGTGCCACCATGTGGTGTGGAGACTGAACTGGAACGACATTTTCATCCGTGGTTCCACCTAACAAATCATTTCATTTGTTTTATGGTCCTTCACTGTTAATCATTTGTTTTATGATCTCTCTGTATGATACAAACCTTTTAGAAATATGAAATAATGAAATATGTTGTTATTATCTTTCCATGCTGCTACATATTAAATCTACAGGCTTACTAATAACAATGTGTATGTTCTTTGATTTTGATGATTAATATTTTTTTAAGAATCTTGCTGTCTCTGATTTGGTAATAACGAGCTCATTTTAAATTAGCCACTGATTAGGGATTACTTAGTAACTTCTAAGCATAATAATCAGAAATAGCTCATCAAGAAAGTGGTCAGAATGTTGAATCACATATGTCTATGAATTAATTACACAAGGATTCATAATATAGTATTGATAAGACTGCTCTCTATAGTCATATTTATTCAGGAAGTACTTAGTGGTCTGATGTTAGCAGGTTTTCCTGATTTGTTCCTGAGTAACTGCTCACAATTTTGTGCACCGTATTGGAAAGTGTTACCAATTCAATCAGCAAGGTGAGTGCAGGATGGATGGATGATTGTAGTCTTAGTATGTATGTGTATGTCTGACACATGTGTGTACAGGATGTAGTTCAAATGTCTAGGATTTAAACTGTACATGGTCAACTTCATGTCCCAGGACGCCCCAACATCTGCTCCTCCAGCTTTGTAAAATGTCAAATGTGAATCTAGAGAAGGGGTTCATATAAATACTATTATAGCCTATCATTTAGGCAGAAACACCAACTCAATGCGTGCTGGTCAATGACTCCGATTGGTGCGTGCTGGTCAATGACTCCGGACTCTTTGGGCGCTCGGGGGTGTGGCTGAACATATTAGGAACAGGAAGTATCCTATTATGGAATGGTGGCTCTCTCGCATAAACTTCCGGTAGGGTGTGAAGCGGAGTCTTTTTTAGAAATCCACCCGCGAGTGTATTCTTCTGTTTTATTCCTCTTTTCCAAACGGTGAGCGTCTTCAGTACCGAGCAGTGTGTGGACACGGCTCCTCCAGTCTTCCCTGGAGCTAACGTGTTTGTTGTGGGACTGACGTGCTCATTTAACGCCACTGTGTGTGAATGCTGAGTGTTCTGACTCCGCGCTGTTCTTCTTCCAAATGTGTTTTCAGAAAAAAATGTCCAAGTCTTTAAAGAAGATCGTGGAAGAGAGTCGGGAGAAGAACCTCCCAGAGGTGGAGATGTGCGACAGGGGCATTTCTAACATGCTGGACATCCCGGGACTCTGTGAGTGTGTTAACCACCAAATGACTTGAAGCCTGCTCTTATGATGTTATGATGTTATGATGTTATGTACCGCTTTAGTTTAGCTTCATGGTGAAGAGTCTCACAAAGTTTCAACACAAACTCGCTGACGATGACGTCACGGAAGTAAGAAGCATCTGCGACGTAGTAAAAGTCAGCCCGTTAGCCGTTAGCCTGCTGAGCTTCACGTCACTTCAGAGTATGGCACGCGGCTGTCATGGCCCTACTAAATGTGTGTGTAACTGATGTAATTAATGACCCAAATCTGTAGCCTTCCTTTCAGGAGTCCTTATCCTCAACACATACAAAGTGCATGTTCCTTTATAACTGCATTAGTTTCCCAACATGGTGACAAAACAATACAAAAAAACACAGAGACACTGAAGATATTTCAACACAGTATAAACAGAAATTGCCCTTAATTCTCTGGATGCAAGTTCTTTTTGGGGTGAAGTGAAGCTGCGGGAACCCATTGTTATTCCACGTTTTGGGGTCCATGCAGAGAAGCTGCGGGAACCCATTGTTATTCTACCTTTTCTTATTATTGGGGTCCATGCAGCGAAGCTGCGGGAACCCATTGTGTTTCTATGTTTTCTTCTTCTTCTTCTTCTTCTTCTTCTTATTATTATTATTATTATTATTATTATTATTATTATTATTATTATTATTATTATTGAGTGTGCCTGAAGGAGCACACTCTTTATTATCTCTCGGGCTTATTATTGAGTGTGCCTGAAAGAGCACACTCTTTAAAACCTCTCGGGCTTATTATTGAGTGTGCGTGCAAAGCGCACACTATATGTTATCCACCGCGCTTATTCTTATTATACTTATTATTGAGTGTGCCTGAAAGCGCACACTATATGTTATCCACCGCGCTTATTCTTATTATTGAGTGTGCCTGAAAGCGCACCCACTATAGTTATCCACCCGCGCTTATTTATATTCTTCTTCTTATTATTATTCTTACGCCCTTTTTTTGGCTCGCTACTCCTCCCAGAGTTTTTGTCGCACATACACAAAACGGGTATCAAAACGACCGGCTCGGCCGGGGCATGTGTGCTATGTCTTTTCTAAGAGTTTCGGCAAACGGTTTTGCCAAAAATCCAGAAAAACGAAGCCAAAAAATGAATGGGTTTGTATTGCGAGAACTTTCCAGAGCTAGAGTGAGTGATGTCATCGCTAGAGTGGAGAGGGGAGAGAACGATCAGTGAAAAAAAAAAACATATTTGACTACCGTGGCCTCAAATGCCCAGCTACAGACATGATTATCCCCTCAAATGTAGGAAAATTCGAGGTGATCGCAGTGATAACACTGTTGAAGCTGTCTCTTTTATAGTTTTGGCTCCATACAGGCTAATTGATCGAGTACCCCCCTCCACAGCCTCATTCACTCCCATGGTTTTTGAAGCAGAGAATTTTCCGAAAGGAGCAGGGAGCACCTGTGCTTTCTCTGACTCCTACGACCAAAGTTTATACAATTTTCGCCTGAAACTTGGCACAGACATTATACACAAGACGAGCATTCTTCTGGTCATTTCAGATTTTGGTTTGATGCATACCTTATAGGTTTTTTTTGGCCACCTTCGAGGGGGGGTCATTCAGACATATACTGTGCATCTCAGTGGGACAGACAGTGCATGCAGCACCTGTGACTAATTACTCTGACCTGCAGCTCACCCTGGTTGCTTGGCAACCTCAAGCATGCCTTTGACTGACTTTTTTGAAGTCTCTGTATGATATCAGACTATCAAGACTACATTTTTAATGTCGGCCATTTTATCTGTGTCTCTCACAAACACAAACACATAGATAGTGAGACAGACACACCACACACAGGCAGACAGACAGGCAGACGCACACACACACACACACACACACACAGACAGAACAAGCACACACACACACACACACACACACACACACACACGACAAGTTTTTCAAAAGAAGAGTCCCTTCAAAATAAGAGCCCAATAAAAAGGCAATGAGGACACAGCTTGTTGTATTTATACTGAATTTGCTGAGCAGTGTCAGTAATAATGCATGAGGGCCACGGGGCCAGAGTCACGCACACTCAAAATTTCTTTAGAAATTTTTCTAGTTTATTTCATCATTCATTGTAATTGCACAATATGTTTGTGTTGATTTGTTCTGTACACGTGACATTTATTGCACGTCTGTCCATCCTGGGAGAGGGATCCCTCCTCTGTGGCTCTTCCTGAGGTTTCTTCCACCTTTTTTCCCTGTTAAAGGTTTTTTGTGGGCAAGTTTTTCCTCACTCAAACCGAGGGTCTAAGGACAGAGGGTGTCACTCCCTGTACAGATTGTAAAGCCCTCAGAGGCTAAATGTACTTTGTGACTTTGGGCTATACAAATAAAATTTGATTTTATTTGAATGATTTTGATTTTTTTGTCCATAAGAAAATTAGTCATCAAATCAAGTGTAACTTAAGTAGGTAAGTAATTAAGTTTTTGCCCGCTGATTTCTCAGTTATTTTGCCATACTTAAATGTTTCACATCATCAAACTAATTTTAATATTAGACAAAGAGTAAAAAGGGAAAGAAGCTCCAAACCTACCTGGCCCTATGTGAAAAAGTTATTCACTTAAAAGAAATCATTTAAATAGAGCCTGTCTGTTTCTCTCATCAAATTTCTTTACATCGTGTCATGATGTGCTACTTCATTTTGTCATTAACATCTATCAATCTGCAAGGGGTTACAAAGCCATTACCAGCCATTAGGTTTAGGGGCAAATACTTTTTCACATAGGGCCAGGTAGGTTTGGAGCATTTTTCCCTTAAGAAATTAAATCATCATTTAAAAACACATTTTGTATTTACTCAGGTTATCTTCGTCTAATATTAAAATTTGTTTTATAATGGAGTTTCTCATCAGTCTGTTGATTTAAGAAGGTTCTGTGTCACTTCTGTGAAAATTTGTTGTGTTTCTACAACCCTCTCTGGTAAGTTACTAATTTACACAACTATATTTTGAAATAAATATAAAGCCATCCAGATTGTTTTCTATTAACATAATGAGAAAACATGAACAAACATTAAATTTATTTACTTATCTGCAAACTTTTTAGGAAATAGTTATTTACTTGTGATCATTTGACAATATCAGTAGCGATAGTTGCTTGCCTGTCAGATACAGCTGAATACTTTCAGAAGAGTGCTGTCATATTCAAAACTGAAGAACTATTTTCTTCACATAACATACCTATCGACTCTGTAACCTCAAAATCCATGACTCACTGCCAGTTTTTGTGAGCTGAAAGCAGTCCTACCTAAGTCCAAGTACAGGATCCTGCACGTCCCTCATGAGAACCCACATATGTGGTATGTGGCTTCAGCACTTGGGACACTAACTACATCTCTGATTTTGACATGCATTCAGCTTAATCCCAGCTTTTCAGAACAGAGGAGGTCAGACTGAAAGACATCCCTGAGCTAATGTCACCATCACTATAAGTAACGGTGTAACCTCTATTCCAACTGAATTCACTGGAATTCACTCTTGCTGGACATTCTGACAATTATGAGATTGTCCTTCAGCAAGTTCTGCAAGTGAGCTGTTTGAAAGTAGTATTATATTGCTTTCTTAGCTTTCTAAAGCTTGTTCAGCAGTGCAGAAGGTTCAATTGTATAAATACATCAGCCTCTTCCAATATTCCTGTCCACAGGCCTCATTTATAAAACTATGCAGCAATCATGTCAAAAGGTTGCAGACAGATTAAACACTGAAAGTGCTTAAGCATAAAAAATATTCTGATTCATAATGCATTTATGAATCAGAATCAACTCCAAAGGTCCTGCACCTTGAAAATGACACAGTGAAGTCCTCCTTGGGGAGGTGCTTAAAAAGGTGTTTGAGTGGCAGCATGTGGCAGGCGCAGTGAGTACTTCTGGTTCAGCAGGCCGGACCCTGTCTTAAAAACACGTAGTCTGACTGTGGACCCAAAAAGCACACAGGCACAGGTTTGTGTTTGTGTAGGGAGTGGAAAAAAGCGAACACTGGGTGAGAAATGCATTGACAGAGAATTATTGGGGAATCCCTGCTGACTGGAGCAGTGACGGAGGTAGAAGGTCCAGATGTGCAAGACGCAAGGGATGACGCAGGTACCCTACATAATGTGTATTCTCCAAATTATACGAGAATAAAATAAATGCATTCAAGTTGTCTTTGCACATTTATGTAGGAAAACGTGTGAGGCTTTATTCATTAAAACAAAAACACACTGTGTTCGTGTCCTGTGACGTGCAGCTGTGTGTGCGCATGTCGTGTCAAGCCTTCACTTTCTGGATAAACAATGTTACTTTACATACCTCTTGTATTTTTACAAGTGACGTATCACACGCACAGTGTTTATTATCCGTATATATTGTTTATAAATAATAGAACACGATAAAGGATCTAAATACATAGAGGAAATCAACTAAAAGAAATAAAGACATTAGAAACATAATATAAGATTCATGATGATATTTTATGGAGCATCTGCACCTCGTTTGTCCGACTGTTCTTCTGATTTATGAGAATACATTTCACAACATGCAAATATTGTTTCATAAATACTGAACATAGTCCTGCAGTAGTTGTATACTTTTATACGTTTTTGTGTTTTGTTTCTTTCTTTTTAATTAGATCTTTATATATAACACAAGAGGGCTAATATTTGGATTTATTTTACACATCAGAGTTTCATTCTTGTGCCATCGGAGTGTCAGAGTTTCCGGACCGGACCGCACAGTCTCCTGTCAGGTAGCACCAGGCCCAGATCCAGAGAGTCCAGAAACACCCTGCAGTGTTAGTCAATGAGTTGAACGGCACTTTATTTTATAAATGTAAGTGACACATCCATCAATACTGTGTGGACTTACATGTTTTTGGTGGTTTAATGGTCTTAATTGGGTTTGTTTTCAGCACATAATAAATATAATAAAATAAAAAAAAGCCTATCTCAGATGCTGCTCCTGTGTAGGGATATTTACAAAAATGACTACATGCAGACTACAGATGATGCTCAGTGACATTTCCACCACATTATTGGTAAGAATGGTCTCACTATTCTATTCAGCTATTACAGTTACATTTTTATATTGATTCGTCTTCCATTTCAACTCACCTCTGTGTCTTCAGTAGTGCATGAACTGTTCTGCTTTATTCATTTTAATGGGAGACTATCCTCGCCAAAAAAAACTCCTTTGTTCTTGTTTTCCTGATATCCACCTGCAGAACTATTTAAATTATGACACCTGTCTGCCAGTAGTGTCACAGTATAGGGATGTAAACAATATATCCATTCCAAAAACATCATCCATACATATTTACATCCTTAAAAAAAATCAATAAAAAAATAATAGCACAATATTTCAATCTTTTTATCTAAACAACACTGAAATGTCCTTTCTCCCTTCAGCCTCCAATTTAAAAGAAAGGCGCTGATAGCGCTGATTTTTTCTTGATGCCTGTGGTCTCCTCTCAGCATCAGTGTAACCTCTGGCTTGCTTTAATATTGATTTTTAGAAAAAAGATGATTTGATTGATCAAATAAAAAAACAGAAATGATTTAGTAAGATGGAGCAGACTTATTTCAATTAAATCAAGCAAAGTCACATTTACAAGTGATTTTAATATGGATCATAATCAAAGCGATGGGCAGTCTTGGCACTAATGGATGTATTTGGACATTAGTGTGATGGACATTTGAAAGAAATTCTTAAATTCACATTTCTTACTCCTGTTCAGTCCCCTTCAAGATGTCAGTGCCCTATGCCTGAAAACATGTTGGGGGTCTTGTTCGCCCAGGGCACAAATGTAGCCAGAACCGCCGCTGGGTGCAGTGGTCAGTACTGTTTGCCTCACAGCAAGAAGGTTCCTGGTTCAAACCTTGGCTGGGGCATTTCAGTGTGGAGTTCTTCCCGTAAATTGACTGTACTTTTGTACTGTAAACAGAATTAAACTGGCAAGTGACTTACTTGATGCTGCTTGTGACTTTCATTTTTTACTAGCTCCTTCCTTCTGTTAAATGAAAAAGGTTTGATTCTCCTCATTGCTGAAATCAAATCAACATCCAACACTGATAGTATTTGAAAATGAAATTTTCATATGTGTATGCACATGCAGATATATCTCCAGATGTTATTAAAACAGGAGAACATCTGGGCCAATGTGTAACTGCAATCATCTCCATCTAAACACATTGTTTGAGGTGAATTTTCCTTAAGTATACCAGTGGATTATTTACCTCTTCTGATATGAATCATCATGTTTTAGTTAACATCCCAAAATGATGCTGATTTTAGAAAAAAGATAAAATTTGATTGATCAAATCAATAACAAACACAAATGATTTAGTAAGATGGAGCAGACTTGTTTCAAAAATCAAAGAAGGTCACATTTACAAGTGATTTTAATATGGATCATAATCAAAGCGATGGGCAGTCTTGGCGCACATTGGTCACTTCCACAGAAATGTTTTACTCCTATGAACAAAGTCACAGTGGAAGTAGACTTTATTGAAACATGTCTCTCAGCTTCTAATATGTTTAGGTGTGCAGTTCTGCTGGTTTAATCCCAGAGTTGCTTGCTGTGTTCTGTGCAGTCTGCAGCAGCATACAATAGCTGGCTGACAGGAAAGAGGGATGTGCTTGGCGGAGCGACACTGCAACACTGGTTTGCCCCACGGATTAGATCTGCTGCTGACAGCCTGATCACTACAGAGACAACCAGAGAGGATGACAAACATACCACAGAGGAAGCAGGAGGCAGCAAAGGGCATGTATCAGTGCCTAGGCTTAATTGTTATTAATTTTATTATTATTATTATTTTTTTTTTTTATTTTTTTTTTTTTATTATTATTATTATTATCAAGTAGGTGTAGCAGTAAATGTAGTTTTAAATACTGTACTTAGTCTGTTGTTTGTTTTTCTTACTTTTAGCACAATACTGGAAAAATAAAGTCGATTTTATGACGGTCTTGTAACAATAAAGCATCAATACATATTCAGCTAATTCAGACACGTAAACTAAATAAAGGCTTTAAAATGGAAACATTACAATAACACACTGTGTTTACCACAACTTGAATTTGCAAAATTGGATATTTATGAATACATTAATTTATCTATATGTATTTATTTATGTAGCTGAAATCATGAAGTATGATGCTTAGGCAGTATATAAGGAGGTTATAACAAAACATCTTGCAAATCATTTTAAACATTTTAAAGAAATTAAGAAATAAAAGAAATAAAGAAATTAAAAATAAATTTTACAGAAACGTGAAGAGCTGTAGAAGAATCATGTGACACATGTCCTAAAGCCCACCAGGAAACTTTCTCTTCACTTCAGTGTCAACATTCAAATTCTTTATTGCCGTATGCACAAAAGAATGAATGCTCATAGGAATATGGGGGTAAAATAAGACAGCTCCTCTGAACATGGTTCAACCTCAGTGATGGAAAAATCTATGAACAACAGCCACCCAGATTCTGACCTCTGGCCCATTAAGACCATCGAGCTGTAGTCCAGGACCAGGCTTCGTGTCCAACCTCTTCTAGATTCCACCAACAAACACCCAGTCTGCACACTACATGTTGTGTTTAAATCATTCTTTTATTGTTGCTGCTGCTTAACGCCTGGACTCTCCCGGTATCACACAGTGACGGCAGAGATGTTCAGTCTAACATAACCGTGGAATTGTTAGAATGTGTGCTCTTGTGTGTGTGTGTGTGTGTGTGTGTGTGTGTGTGTGTGTGTTACCTGATTGTTTTTGCACAGGTCAGCCCACATGCTGGTCCCGTCTCCTCCGCGCATCAGGACGTGGTAAGTGAAGAAATAAATCCCGGGGATGGAGCATGTGAACTTCCCTGTGGTCGGGTCGTAGTGGTTTCCTAGGTTGGTCACAACGTCGTCGAACTTGAGCACCTCGTAGCCTTCGTGTTGCTTTTTGAGCCCTGCATAAAAGGCAATCTTAGGCACGGTGCTGTAGGTGGCCGCGCTTATTGCGCCGGCAGCTGCGCTGGGTCCTGCAGGTCCTGGTAAACCAGATCTGCCCGGTTCACCTTTCTCTCCAGGCGGGCCCGCTGGACCGGGTGGTCCCGGCTCCCCGGGAGGTCCCCTCGGACCTGCCTTACCTGGACGACCTGGATCCCCTTTCGGACCTTGGATAAAAGTAGGTAAAGACTGCACGAGGCTGTTGTCTCGGACTGTATCCGCCGTCGCGGTGCTAGTCGGAGATTTAGTGCCATACGGGTCGCACACCATCCTACAGGTACCGAGCATCTCGTAGTGCGCCGCCGTCCCCGCTGAGTTGACCAGAACTGGGATGAGGATG
This sequence comes from Larimichthys crocea, assembly GCF_000972845.2. Taxonomy (NCBI): domain Eukaryota; kingdom Metazoa; phylum Chordata; class Actinopteri; family Sciaenidae; genus Larimichthys; species Larimichthys crocea. The sequence goes on along the minus strand of NC_040011.1, from coordinate 18,312,046 downwards.
ACTAAAACCAGAACCATAACGACCCCCAGGACCCCCGCCGCCACCAGCCGCTTCCTGCCGACCAGCCGCGTCAGCGCCGGGCGATCCTGTTGTCTGCTTTTGGGTGAAATCTTGCTGGCTGTAAGGTGACCCTTTAAAGAAAAAAAGTGTAGCAGAGCTACACACTTTGTTCACAATGTTTGTAAAGTTTAGAAGACGTGCCCCCCTCCCTTCGGCGTCCTGGTCCCTCTCTTCCCCACACTTTTCTGCTAATGCGCTGCTTCTTCAAGTCTCTCACAAACTTTAGCTCTTCACTGCTCTGTAAGCCCCAGAACCTCTGGATTCAGCATCTATGAGACCCAGCAAATCCAAACATGGGGTCTGACCTCTATTTGATCCCCCGTTCCCGAACCAAAGTATTTCACCAGAAGCCTAACTCTTAAAGTGAGTCAGGATCACTTTCCGTCTACCTGAGAGCCTATAAAGCGCTCAAAGAGCCAAAAGACCAGATACACAGTAGGAGCCAATCAGAGAGAGAGAGAGAGAGAGAGAGAGAGAGAGAGAGAGAGAGAGAGAGAGAGAGAGAAAGAGTACCGTGGGGATTTGTCGTCCAATAGAAACAGGGCATGCTGTCCAAATACAGGGATTGGGCATTTTATGGAATCTGAATTAGGATTTCTTACTTTATATTTTAAGTGCTCTAAATGTTACCTAATGGCTGGATGATGGTTGTTGCTCATATAGTGTGATGCTGACAGGCTGAGGTCCTACACACAGGAAGAGAAGAGAAAGCAGCTTGGATGGATGAATTTTACAGTTTATTTAAAGGCTTAAGCTTAATATAACATAATATAATTTATTGATGTAATTATTAATACAAACAGGTGGCTTTAATACTATCATAGTATAGAAATGTTTCCACAGTAGCCCTGAACAGACAAACTGAACCATAGTTTCTCCTCCTTGCTTAAAAAGGGGGGAAGTAGTATTCAGTTGGTTGTAATCTGCAACCTCATCACAAGATGACACTGTAACGCTGTCCTTCTTTCAGTCTTTGGATGTGACTACACAGTTCTCAAGTAAAACATTTTCAGCTAATAAAATGCTGCCACGGGGTTACTTTGACATCAACATTAATAACGCAAATCTTTAATTTATAATATCATATACATGATATCAAATATCTTATATCTCCTATCTTTATTTTTCACATCACTATTTCATATTTACAGAGCTCACCTGTCTGCTCAGACTGTTCACAACTCTCCTGATAAAATGATACATGACATTCACAAACAAACTAATCAGTTGCTAATTGGGCTAATTTACATTGTGTAATGGCCCATAGAAAATTAGAATAGAATAGAATTTAGATATAAAATAATCATTCTAGGTACAAAAAATGTAATAATTTTTATCTTCAGGTGATTATACTTTAATAAAAACTTATTCTGTTCCAATAAAGCCCTCTAAAAAAGATAGGATCATGACAGGTTATTTCAGAGACATTTCAGCAGTGCCTTAACACTGGTAACTATGCGTTCTTATACTGTCTATGTCAGCGCCGGTCCTGGCCACATTTGCGCCCTGGGCGAACCCCCCCCCCCCCCGAGGCGAACATTTTCTCGTGCGCCCTCACGGCCGTTCGTGCGCCCCTGGATGCGCCATGCGCCCCTAGATGCACCGTGCGCCCCCATCGCTCTGTCCGCTGCCCCCCTCTGCCTTGTCAACACCCCGCTCCCGGGGCGCCCGCTCCCCTAACTTAATGAGCGGTATCTAAAATTCGCGAGGTTTTTTTCTTTTTCGGGCGATCGTGCGCCCCCCACGAAGACTGCGCCCTGGGCGGCCGCCCACATTGCCCATAGCTAAGACCGGCCCTGGTCTATGTACAAACATATGCTTATGAAGAAAGTCATTTGTCTTGTGGATCAGTAGAACATTGAGGCACTGACGGTGTATTGATGCCACTAAAATCAAACTAACCTTGTCTTCTCTGGCTTCATTAGGCCTCCAAACGTCCACTTATTGAGAGTCCCTGAAAATGAGCTGTGGAGGTTACAGGGGATCATTGGATTGGCACCACACTCAATATCAGCACAGTGAATGATGAATTGCTGTGGAGGATTTAAAGGAGGCACAAAAAGGCATGGGACTGGGCAGAGTAATAATAACCATAAACTTTTGAAAACAAATTTAAAAAGTGCTTTACAGGCAATCAATGCAAGATAAATGTAGTAGCTAAAAGAAAAATAATAATAAAATAAAATAAACTATTAAAAGAAAGCACCGCTAAAACAGATAAAGACCAAACCAATAGTAAAACATAAAAGAAGACGAAGATATAATGAAAAACCTCTAAGCATAGTTAGCTTGGTAGTATGTTTGAGTCAGGACTATGAAAGCATTCTAATCAGGGCCGTTTTTTTTATGGGGGGGGGGGTTAGTTCACCCAGGGCGTAAATGTAGCCAGGACCGCCTCTGATTCTAATCCACAGGTACATTTAGCATTGAATTATTGAGTGCGCCTTAAAGAGCACACTCTATACTATTCCTCTGGCTTATTGAGTGTGCCTGAAAGAGCACAAAATCGTCAAAAACCACGCCAAAAACCATGCCGAAAACCACGGGAAAAAAATTTATGGGAGAAAGTTTGCAGCTAGAGTGAGTGATGTCATAGCTAGAGTGCGGACCCGAGAAAATGTCACACTACAAAGTCAAAGTCAAAGTCAACTTTATTGTCAATGCTGCTATGTGTACAGGACATACAGAGCATCGAAATTGCGTTTCTCTCTTGTCTAAAACAGTATGGACACAAGTGTAGTAAAAGATCTAAAAAGAAAAGTATATAAAATATATATATATATATAGAATAAAGATGTACAAATCTAAAAAATATATACAGCAAAAGACATTTGTGAGGCAATATGGTTGCTATAAATATAAGTATGGTTATAGTTTACATTGTATATGTACAGTCACAATAAAAAAATATTTCAAATATTTGAACATTAGACTGTACACAGTGCAAATGGTGTGCAAATATTTATTTGAGTAAAGTGGCAGGTGCCATTGTTATAGGGGGGGTCAGCAGTGTCCAGAGTTTGTGGGGGCAGCGGGCGGAGGAGGAAGGGGGGGCAGTGCTGGGAGTGAGTTCAGCATCCTGATAGCCTGGTGCATGAAGCTGTCCTTCAGCCTGCTGGTTCTCGCCCGGAGGCTCCTCATTCTCCTCCCAGAAGGCAGGAGGCTGAAGAGTTGGTGATTGGGGTGGGTGGGGTCGCCCACAATGCTGAGAGCTTTGCGGGCCAGGCATGTGCTGTAAATGTCCTGGAGGGAGGGGAGGGGGGCACCAATGATCCTCTCAGCTGCTCTCACTATGCGCTGCAGGGTCTTCTTGCAGGATGCAGTGCTGCTGCCGTACCACACAGTGATGCAGCTGGTCAGGATGCTCTCGGTGGTTCCACGGTAGAAGGTCTGTAGGTTGGGGGCTGGAGCTTTGGCTCTTCTCAGCCTGCGGAGGAAATAGAGGCGCTGCTGAGCTTTCCTGGTCAGTGATGCGGTGTTGCTGCTCCAGGAGAGGTCCTCAGTGATGAGCACACCCAGGAACCTGGTGCTGCTCACTCTCTCCACTGCAGCTCCATTGATGGTTAGTGGGTGGTGCTGGGTGGGGGCTCTCCGGAAGTCGACAACAATCTCCTTCGTCTTCTCCACGTTCAGAGAGAGATTGTTGTCTCTGCACCACTTGGCCAGTCGGCTCACCTCATCCCTGTAGTTTGACTCATCGTTTTTGTTGATGAGCCCCACCACAGTCGTGTCGTCCGCAAACTTGACGAAGAGGTTGGTGTTGTGTGTTGGTGAGCAGTCGTGGGTCAGCAGGGTGAACAGTAAGGGGCTGAGCACGCATCCTTGGGGTGCCCCCGTGTTCAGCGTGATAGTGTTGGATGCGTTGCTGCCGACCCGAACTGCCTGTGGTCTTCCAGTCAGGAAGTCCAGGATCCAGTTGCGGAGTGAGACGTTCAGTCCTAAACAGTCTAGTTTTTGTATCAGCTGCTGGGGGATGATGGTGTTGAAAGCTGAACTGAAGTCCAAGAACAGCATTCTCACATACGAGTCCTTAGTGTCCAGGTGAGTGAGAGCTGAGTGGAGAGCGGTGGCGATTGCATCCTCAGTGGACCGGTTGGCCCGATATGCAAACTGGTAGGGGTCCAGGGACGGAGGGAGGATGGATTTGATGTGCTGCATGACTAACCGCTCGAAGCACTTCATGATGATGGGGGTCAGTGCCACGGGGCGGTAGTCGTTGAAGCAGGATGGAGAAGCCTTCTTTGGAACCGGGATGATGGTGGTGTACTTGAAGCAGGTGGGGACAACAGCTTGGCTCAGGGAGGTGTTGAAGATGTCTGTGAGGACATCTGTGAGCTCCTCTGCACAGTCCTTCAGCACACGACCAGGAATGTTGTCAGGTCCTCCAGCTTTGCGAGCGTTGATCCTAGAGAGGGATCTCCTCACACTTGCCGGAGACAGGGACAGCACCTGGTCATCTGGAGGGGGTGTTGTCTTCTGTGCAGGGGTGCTGTTGTCAGCTTCAAACCGTCCAAAGAAGTGGTTCAGATCGTTCAGCAGAGTGATGTCACTGTCACAGGTCTGTGGTCGAGGTTTATAGTCCGTGATGGTCTGTAACCCCTGCCACAGGCTCCTTGTGTCTCTGCTGTTGGTGAAGTGGTGGGTTATTCTGCTGCTGTACTGCCTCTTTGCAAGTCTGATGCCACGGGACAGGTTGGCTCTAGCTGATCTCAGACCAGCCTCATCACCTGCTCTGAAAGCAGCGTTCCGGGCTCTCAGTAACCGATGGACTTCCCCCGTCAGCCATGGTTTCTGGTTGGTCCGTACCGTGATGGTCTTGGTGTCTGTGACATCATCATTGCATTTGCTGATGTAAGCAGTAACAGTATCTGAATATTCCTGTATGTTGATCTGATGGTTGTTGTAGGTGGCTGCGTGCTTAAACATGTCCCAGTCTGTAGTGTTAAAGCAGTCCTGGAGTGCTGAGGAGGCACCCTCTGGCCACACCCGTACCTGCTTCTGAACCGGTCTGGTGACTTTGACCTTAGGCCTGTATGCTGGCATTAGCATAACAGTGATGTGGTCCGAAGCGCCGAGATGGGGGAGGGGTGAGGCCTTGTATGCTCCTCTCAGTGTTGTGTATACCTGGTCCAGTGTGTTGTTTCCCCGAGTGGCAAAGTCAATGTGTTGGTACACATGAGGAAACACTGTTTTGAGATTTGCATGGTTGAAATCTCCAGCCACGATGAGAAGTCCCTCTGGATGGGCAGTCTGCTGTTCACTAATGCTGTACAGTTCACTCAGTGCCTTGTCTCTGTCGTTGTTGTTACAGCTGGGAGGGATGTAGACTGCAACAAGCAGGATGACAGAAAACTCCCTCGGTAGATAAAAAGGCTGGCACTTGATGATCATAAACTCCACAAGGGGTGAACAGTGTCTGCAGACCACCACAGTGTCCTGACACCAAGCGTCCCTGATGTACAGACCCCGCCACCGCGGGTCTTACCTCCTTCAATGAGGGCTCCGTCTGCTCGGTAGCAAGTTAGCTGGTCGAGCTGGATGGCGGAGTCCGGTACGTTGTTGTTCAGCCATGTTTCCGTGAAAACGAAAACACAGCACTCTCTCACGGTCCGCTGGGTCGATCTCATGAGGTGTATGTAATTCAGTTTATTGTCCAAGGAGCGTACATTGGCTAGTACGATGGATGGTAAAGCCGGCTTGTGTGGGTTAGCCGCTAGCCTGGCCAGGATACCTCCGCGCTTTCCTCGCTTCTGCCTCCTCTCGCACCGCCTGCGGCGCTTCCTCTGCGGATGTGCTGCAGTACTGGGGGTCAGTGTCGAAGCGGGCCGCCGGAGAAGGCCAAGGTTGTGTAGGTCCTCAGCGTGTGTCGGGTTTATTTTCCAGAAAAAAGTATTGCCGATGTCAAAAAGAGTCCCACGGCTGTATGTGCGCCTTGGGACGGAAAAACGCGACACAAACGTAAAATCACACGGGCACACTGACGAAGACAAACATGTGAAACACACCATTCTTGGGACAGAGAAGGGCCGCTGCGTCCGTACACGCCGCCAGCCAGGTCTGAAAGACAGACATGATTTACACTCAAAACGTAGGAAAATTCGAGGCGGTCCCGTGATAACACTGCTGAAGCTGTCAGCTTTATAGTTTTGAGGTCAGACACAAAGATGCGGCAGCAACACACATCTACTGCCCAATCTACTGCCATTTTAATTGAGTGTGCCTGAAAGAGCACACTCTTTAAAACCTCTCGGGCTTATTCCGATTCTTATTGAGTGTGCGTAAAAGAGCACACTCTTTAAAACCTCTCACACCCACACACACAAACCTCTCGTTTTTGTCGCACATACACAAAACGGGTATCAAAACGACCGGCTCGGCCGGGAATGGTGTGCTACGACTTTTGGCGAAAAATCACCAAAAACCATGCCAAAAAATGAATGGGTGTGTATTGCGAGAACTTTCGAGAGCTAGAGTGTGTGATGTCATCACTAGAGTGGAGAGGGAGAGAAAAAGTTGTCGAAAAATAAATTTGTAAACTGCGATTGTGGCCGCAAATGTGAAGCTACAGAAATCATTTATACCCTCAAAACGTAGGAAAATTCGAGGCGGAGTCGCAGTGATAACACTGTTGAAGCTGTCTCTGTTATAGTTTTGGCTCTATACACACTAATTGATTGATTACTCCCTTTCTCGGCCTCATACACTCCCATGTTATTTTGAGAAGAGATTTTTCCAGAAGGAGCAGGGAGCACCTGTGCTTTCTCTCACTCCCGAGGCCAAAGTTTATACAATTTTCGCCTGAAAACTAGACAAGGATATGGTCCACTAGACAAGGATTTTGCGGTCATTTCGGATTTTGGTTTGAGGCATACCTTATAGGTTTTTTTTGGCCACCTTCGAGGGGGATCATTCAGACATATACTGTGCATCTCAGTGGGACAGACACAGTGCATGCAGCACCTGCGACTAATTACTCATCGTATTGCTCACCCTGGTTGCTTGGCAACCTCAAGCTTGCCTTTGACTAACTTTTTTGAAGTCTCTGTATGATATCAGACTATCAAGACTACATTTTTAATGTCGGCCATTTTATCCTTGTCTCTCCTTGTCAGACACAAACACAGACACATAGATAGAGAGACAGACAGACAGACAGGGCAGACACACACACACACACAGACAGAACAACCACACATGCATGCACACACACACACACACGACACGTTTTTTCAAGTTAGGAGTCCCTTCAAAATAAGAGCCCATTAAAAAGGCAATGATGACACAGCTTGTTGTATTAATACTAAATTTGCTAAGCAGTGTCAGTAATAATGTATGGGGGCGACAGGGCCAGAGTCAGACACACTCAAAATTTCTTTAGAAATTTTCTAGTTGAGTGTGCCTGAAAGAGCACACTATATGTTATCAACCGCGCTTATTCTTATTATTATTGAGTGTGCGTGCAAGGCGCACACTATATGTTATCCACCGGGCAGCCACACTATTGTTATCCAAATCTTTATTTTTATTATTATTTTTCTTCTTTCGTACGTTTTTTGCCGTGCTTCTACTCCCACAAATCCTGTCCTACAAACATAAAGCTGGACGCTACAGTAGTAACGGTAAACGATTTAGCACATGAAGATGTATCGGAGTAAAAGTATTAAAATTCATTAAAATATAAAGTGCAGTAAAAGTAGAAGTTGGAAAAAAAAACATAATACTCCAAAAAAGTACAGATACTGCATTTTAGGTACTTAAGTACAGTACTTAAGTAGTTCCACTTCGCTACTAAACATTCCTGCCTGTTAGTTTGGATTTGGGCCTGTTGTGTCAATCTCGTGTACGTCTGCATTGTACAAAGGGATCGTTCTTGTCAGTCTCAGGGCTTCTATCTGGATCCGAGGTGTACATTCTATAGGTCTATTTTGGTTGACAGGGTGTAGCGTCACTTCCTTGTTGGGATCCGTCCAGTCTGAGTCTGGGTCACGTCAATGGGTAGCTTACCCTCGTGAAGCTGTATAGTGGGATAAAACCCACCATGGGCGGGGCAACTAGGAGGGCATATGGAGGTGGAGATGCCAGTATGTGAGCTGGTCTTACCTTATGTTGGCGTGATGGGCTTCCCTTCGTCCAGACTGCGCAGCTCAGACCATCCCCGTCGATCTTGATCGGATCTTTCCCTTATATTTGACTAGCGTTCCTTCACACTCCGTTAGCCGTAGCGCTTCCTTATCTTTTCTTCTCTCTATAACTCTGCCGTAGCCATCATATATATAATAATAATAATAAATAATATAATTTGTTTTCAAATGGCTTCCAGGTCCCCCAGGGGCCCCATCGCCGTCATCTATTTTTCTATCAAATTCACCTTTCATTCTACACTATCCTATTAATCCTAGCTAAACTTGAAGCCAACGGTTTGTATGGAATAGCCAAACAACAGTCCTATTCAGTGGTAGGTCAGAGCAGCCAGTCAGTTTATTGGGTACACCAGAACAACTGACCTTGTGACAAAAATGACACTTCTATCACACCGCAAAGGTTTCCTCCTTGTATGTTTTTTGTCAAGACACTGCCTATATGACTCTTCTTACTGAAGACACTTCAAGGTTATATCATTTTATACAACTTAGCTTCCCTCACAAACAACAAACAGACAGTTAACACAAGGATACAGCAACATTTGCAATTTAACACAATACTAACACATCTCAACAATAATTTTCAGCGACATTTAAAACACATTTACAATTTAATTATACCTCATACTTACACAGAATTTCTGGAGATATTGCACTCCGAGGGCCTCAGTCCCCACGAAAATTTAGCGGAGATTTGCACTCGGCGATGGCTGGAACACCAATGGAATTACGAAGTTCAACAGCTTGAGGGACTCTAACCCACTACAATTTCCGGAGGTATTATACTCCGAGGCCTCAATTCCCCACTAAAGTTTACGGAGATTTGCACTCGCGATGGCTTCAAAACCTAGTTGAATTTCGGGGGCCTTGAACTCCCCGGAATTCTAACCCAGCCTTTGTGGCGATCTTTATGGGACTCTAACCCAAGGGACTCTAACCCAACAGACTTACACAGAATTTCTGGAGATATTGCACTCCGAGGGCCTCAGTCCCCACGAAAATTTACGGAGATTTGCACTCCGATGGCTGGAAACCAATGGAATTTACGAAGTTCAAGCTTCGAGGGACTCTAACCCACTAGAATTTCCGGAGGTATTATACTCCGAGGGCCTCAATTCCCCACTAAAGTTTACGGAGATTTGCACTCCGATGGCTTCAAACCTAGTTGAATTTTGGGGGCCCTGAACTCCCCGGGAATCTAACCCAGCCGCCCCCTCAGGGCACCGTCCCCGCGTCCACGAACGGCTTTGTCCTGCCACGACCAAGGCAGTCTGTTATTTACCTTTTTTGCCAATTGAGGTATTTCGCACTTCTTCTGCTCAAAACGTCATTATTTCTGGCTGTTTACAAAACTTTGCAACGATCTCACGCTTTAAATTTAGAGACTTCACACGCACAGATCCAGACACTGAATTTGGTATTTTCAATATGCAGATTCGAGTTAAACAGCAGGCTTCTGCTTACCTTATTTTAGACTGGTCTGTGTCCTTTCTCGCTTGTGTGGTCATCCTTTAAGCCAAACCAGCTCTTCCTGCATCCCGGACGAGCCCCCAAAACTGTTGAGGCAATCTTAATTCACCTCCCCGAATTGGTTGATACAGGATGAGCACTCAGAAGACGTGGATTCGTTCAAAGTATTTATTCAATTATAACAAAAGCTTTTGGAGATCCTACCACAGAAAAAGTATCTGTTGCAGCAAACCAAGTAAGATCGAAGAGTCCTTCCTGCTTCACGTCTTCTTACTGTTCTACACCTGTCCACTGACGTCACTCCTTGTCTTCCTGTCCTATACATAGCTGCCCTATATGGTTATATTTCTAGCTGCTCAAAATAGGGTGTTTTCCTTCTAAGGTGCAGCCACATTTGCATTATGGCAAACCTTTTTGAGGACATTCCTGAAATAGCCACCTGAAATAGGAGTCAGCAACAGTGTGTGTCCCTACTGTGCTGGACACTTCTCACTGTTACATTCATTTGTTTCATTATACATTCTTTAAACAGTGTAATTACTTGAATAGCTAGTGTGTTTGTTCTGTACACTCTATTTCCACAGGACCACACAGGGGATCAAGTGCCGCGGTTTAGCGCTGTCCTTGCCCGGCGTCAACTCACATCGGGCGAGTGTTAGCAGCGTAAAGGCAGTGTCGCGAGCGCACCGTATTCACAGTCAGCGAGAATCCTGGAGTACCGAGACCCCCAGATAAACTGTATATAAAAAAAAAACAACAAACAGCTGACTTTGCTTCTCCGACATGGAGGAGATTATAAAAGGATCTGTTGTGTCATAAATGATTGTGTGTTGTACCACTTCAACAATGGTCTCTCACTTCATGTTGAGACCCTTTGATCGATTGACTGCTCCCTGGTGCCACCGCTCATGATGTAGCGCTGATGTGAAGTTGTGAAAAGCTACATGAACTGCAATTGTTTTATTTTGAAAGGGAGCGGAAGTTTATTATGTTGATTCTGTGTCGGATTTCCTGTCTGGTGCAATCAGCTCTGATGAGATTTACGAGGTTTAGCAGCGGCTCGCGACTGTGCAGCCATGCGTTTACCGAGCAAAGACCACCATCTGCGGGGTGCGTGTGCCGCGCGTGTGTGTGTCAGACTGCTGCGGTCAAAAGCACGATGTTAACGGAAGGAAGTACAGGACAGAAATGACGGTTTGAAGCCAGACCGTTGTAAATATTGCTACGACAACTTGACCGCGTGTACTAAGAGGCTTTCCTGATCGTGGAGGTATTTTTAAAATGTGATTTCCGGTACGGAATGGACTGCTTTCGTCTGGTAAAGGAACAGCTTTTGTCTGCGTGCCTGAAGAAAAATCGCTCCTTTTTAACATTGGACTTAATGGGTGCTGCAGGGACTAGCTGCTGCTCCAAGGCTCACAACGCTGAAACGGTAAGGCAGACAGCTTCAGTAGTGGTATCCAGGGCCGTTCGCCTTCTCGCCCTTCATGGGGCCCTAAGCAAAATATGGCAAGGGGCCCTTGTAATGGGTCATCGGGGCCACTAGGTCAAGTCATTTCTAGATGCCATTTTCTGCATTCTAACCAATTTTAGGATTAATAATGGCAAATCCTATCTTATTAAACTCCATGGCAAGATTGACAATTGCATCCTGTTTCAACTCAATTTGGGCCAATAACGCCCGCACAACTCCACCAAACAACAGGTGGAGTGCCAGGACAGGTGAAGTGCTTTCCAGTTGTAATGCAGTTTGCTGTTCAAAGTTTCAAGCCCTTACGACACAAAATACCAAAGTTACTGAACAAATGCCTTCCAGTGTATTGCAGTTTACTGTTCAAAGTTTCAAGCCCTACGACAAAAATACCAAAGTTATCGAACAAATTTCTTGCCTCCTTTTCCTCTGTGCCCTCGGCATAGCCACGCAATTGCTCCGCCATCGATTTGCATACAGACAGATCATTGGCTAAGATGGCGCCTGATTTGCATACAGCGACGTCATTGGTTTAAATTGAGACCTCTCATTGACTAAGAACACCCAATTCGGCTACCACTCATTGGCACGCCTCACACTCACACACGCGCACAGAGCACGAATCTGTGGAACCCTTTCGTCTCATACTCCTCTCCTAGCATGACAGTCACTCCCTCCTCAATCAAACTTCAAACTGGTAAAGACAATGAAAATAAAGTCAACCCGTGGTGCGCTACCATAAACAACATTGCAACATTGCAATGAAACGTGTCCCTAAACGTCAGCATGAGGAAGATGGAATTTAATTTCACCGACGAGATTCGGTTTCAAACTCGCCTGTCCGCTTCCCCTTCCCACCTTCTACCCAATGCTATTTTAGCTATTTCCACTGCAACGTCAAGTTGACACGAAATTTGCACAACTGGGTGAATTAATATTAAACAATGACGAAATACTGGCAGATCTGGAATTACAACTTTCAAAGCAACTGTATAATGTTGACAACGAAACATCCCATACCTCTCTTGTAATGAATCGGGGGCAGTGTGAGCAGTTAGCCCAACCAAGCTAAACCATTGACATTATATTTCACAGTCAATGGGTGGGTAGAACCAAGCAGCTAGCCCCAAAATAGTGAGGGGTTAGTTAGTAAGTTTCTCCTTCCTGCCACCTGAGCTGTTCCCTTTGCTCATTTTCATGCATTCGCTTCTTTCTCTTCTCGTAGCCAGATGGAATATTCCGCTTCATATCTGCAATGTGCTACGGTATGGTCAATGGACAAACCGGCAAATGTGATGCTGAAGTCAATCACGTTATTTTTTTTTTTTTTTTTTTTTGGGGCGCAGGGCCCTATGCAGTGACGCAGGGCCCTACGCAGCGTGCTTATGTCGCGTTATGGGAGCGCCCCTTCTGGTGGTATCACTGCGTAGGTATTCAGTTTTCCTACGTTTTGCTGGGTAAATCATGTCTGTAGCGTCACATTTGCGGCCCGTTGAGGCTGGTATGTTTAATTTTTTGACGGACGTGTTCTCTCACTCTAACTGTGATGTCACACGCTGTAATCGCTGCTGTAAAGTAAAAACATGCTCAACTTTAATATTTAATTGTTTAAAACGGTAAAAGATTTTGTAAAGTTGAGGCCAAGGTTAATAATTTAACATCTTGTTTACAAGCAGAAATTTGAATGAAGTCTGTAGGACAAGTTATGCAGTCGTAGTTGTTGTTTAAAGTGTAGTGGGTCTGTTGAGAGATTTTGTTGAGGATTTCCTATGCATCCTTATGATGGGAAAATTGTACAAAATGTTTAATAATTTGTACAGTATTAATAGTAGAGATCTGTAAAGTACTAGCCATCATGTCCTGAATGAGCTGCATCTGGTGGTATTTTTTATGTTTGTAGGACGGATTTGTGGGAGTAGAAGCAGGCAAAAAACGTAGCGA